>NC_000070.6:146425246-146433262 GCF_000001635.26 Mus musculus | reverse complement strand
AGCTCTGTAATATCTGCAATACCAAAGAAACCAGATAATACCAGAATGTTTCTCTGTGAATATTCTAACAATTGTAATATGTATGAACTGAGTGTAATCCCTAATTCATGTGATGGAAAATTTACTGACAACAGGATTTTCTGTAAAACAGAAATTGGAGATGCAGGCGAAAAATACAATACTACCATAAATTTACAACATGTAAAACTTGATGCCCTGGGCATTTGCAGACAGCATCAAGTGTGTAATAAAAAATGGGCATAGGAATACATACATTTTCAGGTGAACCCTACCCCACTCCTTGTTCAAAGCCTCTAACACACCTGGATCCTTCAATAGAGTCTCCTTGGCCTTTACCATCTTAGGGCTCTTAGATTTGATTTATAGTTGTGCAGATTTGGCTGAGAAATGGAGACCTGAAAATGGGAAAATATCGTTCAAAAAGAACCTGGACCTTTTCATGTGACAAAAATGAAAGATGCCAACACCAGGTGGAAGGATAAACATGAAGGAAAGAGAAGATATCATGAGAATGTCTCTTTTTCCCTGGGGATTTCAGTTTACCCTAGAGATGTGAGAGTCAGTCACACAGTTAGCACACATACAGATTCCATTTCCCAGAAACACTGCGGAACAAGGAAGAATGTAAGAAAACCATTGTGACATGCAGGATCCAAACTTTTGAACTTCTCCAACAAGAGATCTCTGAAAAAACTCCTGAGCGCACCGTCTAAGCATTACCACACCCGTAAGAAGTCCACAGTGCAGAACTCAACAAACCATGAATGTGCATGGGCAGACTGCTTTTCATGAAGCAAGGAGTCATTTTTCTTAGGAAAGTGAGCATTCATAATTATTCCAAAGGTACTGTCCAATTTTGTCTTAATCCATAGTAAGCTTCCCACTTATTAAAGTATCTTGGCTTGAAATTATCCTCTCACACATGCTGGGCTGAACCTTGGAAGGATTCAAAGAAATTCAGGAGGGAATGGCTAACTGGGGTGTCTGTTAACATATCAATAAAGTCATAGTTGGGTAGGTACTTTCTTGGCTGCTGGTTATCTCTTGACCTGCCCCTCTATCCTCCAACACATCCTCAATTCCCCTCCCCCCACCTGATGGCCTGGTTCAGTCTGGACCCAATCAGATATCTCTGAATGCTTTCTCCCCCAGACTGAAAAGCCAAAAATTAACTGCACCGCCAGCATAAGAACCAGGTATCTTCGTGCATTGCTGCAGGGTTATGTCTTGGGAAAATGATAAAGCCTCACAGGAAACTACAATGGCCTATTAAACTGCCTGTAGCATGTGACCAAATCCATCTCTTGGTCACGATGTATTATTTTATAAAACTTGCCCACATGGTACAATTAGTTTTTCTCTGGAAACACTCAGGGTTGACAGAACCTACTATATATCTTCTCCTCAACTGTACCTTGCTGCAATCCTGTCTTTTATTCAAACCTAAGGTGTGACATTAATAACTAAGCCTATGAAGACACATTTCTCAATGCTGTATTTACATCAAAGACTGCATATACCTCAGTGTTAAACTAACGGAGACTATAACTTTGCTAGGTTAATATTAATATGTACAGCAACATGACGGTACTTTAAAAAGAATATTTTCTAATTCAATCAAATCTGCACTGGTCCCCCATATGACAAATATCTACAAAGCTCTCTCTGGGTGCCTATTCAGTTCCCTGGAGAAAGGGAAATGAAATGGCAAATGGAGGAACAGGCGAATTAAGAAAGTATGAATGAATTTGAATTTGAGGAGCTCTATGAAGGCTTTTGCAAAGACAACCATCCCAGTACACAAACTCCAGAGAAGGCCAAAGATCTACGGGGTTATTTAAATGAATAATAATAATAATAATATATTATGTATATATATTTCTGGCAACCATAAAATTAATTAAAACATCACCATGAAACCTAATTCACAGGATCTCAAACTTCCTGATAATGGTAAGATATCCACAACAGAATTGAGATAGTGGAGGTAGAAAATGCAACCATGCTCCACACACCTGCCCTGCTCCTGCCCATTAACCAGTACAACAGCTCCTCTGACCTGGAAGGTGACAGGACCAGCTGCTCAATGTCCTAGGAGGCCAGCACAGCAACTGCTGCTTAAGGAAGGTTTCATGTTCCACTAATACTAGGCACAAGTTTCCCTCCAGGACTTCCTGACCACAAGGCAACCAAGATACAAAGAGAATGATGAAACCTAGGAACTTCCCTTCACTTCTGCCTAGCCCCGCCTTCTGGACCCGCCCAATATTCAACAGGTTCCTGGAATTCTTCTAAGACCACCTACTTCAGGAACTTTTAAGTCATTAGCTTCCCACTTCTTCACACTAATTTTTGTTGTTTTGGATTTTTGTTTGTTTGTTTGCTTGCTTGCTTGCTTTTTCCTTTGCTTTTAAGGTGTCTTTTCCTTAAACTCATCAATTTATGCAGGAATCTCACACTCTCCATCAGGAACCCCTCCCCCAAATCTGTTGCAGGCTGCCTCTCACACAACTTCCCATGACCTACTCTGCACAGCTTCCCCACAAGGTTGCTGCCAGACTAGACCAGAGCTGGATGTAGTAGGACACTGCACCTGGGTTCTGAACCCTTCAGATACAACTAATCCTGTCTAACTTCTCATATTGTGAGTCTAGCAATGTAGGCTAAAAATGCACACAATTAAGCAATCCCTCTGAATTCTGATGCTAAGAACAGATACCCAAAACAAACAGAAACTATGATAAAATGTCCTTGGCTCAAACCGCAAACCATAGAGGTATCTTATAAGGAGCACAATTTATGTGATATCCAAGATAAAGAATAGAAAACACACAGTCATGATCAGGGAGATTAAAGTTTGTAAACCATGTAAATCCACTCAGACAGGAACAAAATGAACCATGAACAAGAAAATAATACCAGATGCCTGAGGACACTATAAAATATTAAAATTGAGTTCAATAGGTGCTCAGGAATGCCAAAAAACAAAACAAAAACAAAAAAACACCTGAAAAGAAAATGCAGTGAGGGAAAAAAAAAAAAACAAAAACCAAAAACATAGAGAAACTGTGGGAGACAGATTATCAGACTTAAAGAAAAGGTAGAGGAGGTGGGTACCTCAGTCAAAGAAAATGGTGAATTAAAATAATGTTAAGTCAAGGCACTTATTATTTACTGCTAGAAGGGTGAGGCAATTAAGAGAAACTCCTTTGGAAAACTGTCTAGATTTTTGTCAAAAAAAAAAAAAAAGAAGAAGAAGAAAAAAAAAAGTAAGAAGGAAAGAAAGAAAAACTAGAACAAAATTACAATACACACTGCACTGTTTGTTGATAAACGGTTTCCTGATTGTTCACTGAAACACTCTATGATACCCATGCATAAGCTGGGGAAAGGAGTCTCATTAGACTATTGCTAGGAAGTCGAACTCTTTTCATGATTATAATGAGTTCCAGGATTCTCATGTGACCTCTTAGGTTCAAAACCTGTTGTGATGATTATGAGAGGTTAAAATGGATTCTAGCTCAGCATGGAGGTGAGAGCTCAGAAGCACAAGCCCAAACCTGGGGTTGTCTTTAAAGAACAGGGTTCTGTGCCCATTGGACACCTTTCAGATGGCAGAGCTACTAGTTTCCCATTGTGGTGACTTTTAGTTTTTCCCATATTGTACTTATGCAAAAAAAAAAAAAAAAGTCACAAGTTAATTGATTCTTCATATGTGAGTAGATTAAACATACTGGTGGTTAATAATGCATCTGAGTTGAGTTAAGGAAAGAAATAAAAGCCTTTTCCTCAGAGCATTTAATTAAGTGAGTCCAAAGTTGAATTCTCTACTTCATGTTCCCTGTGCTTCCATCCTCTGTGTGTCTGTTCAGTTAGTTTAAATCTGTAACTTCCTGAAGGCTGCCTTGTGTATATCTCACTTTCTGTCTGCCTTTTGTCTCCATGTTTGTGTCTATCTAAGTAATCTGTTGTCTGTTTGTGTCTCTCTGGCTAGGCCTTAAGAGAGAGCTTTGGAGTGCTTCTAGAACATCAAGGGAAACATCACGTGGGGAAAGAATGGGATAGTGAACAGTAATCTTTAAGAGAGTTTTATAAAGGATTAGGTAACTGGCTGTGAGGTCCAGGAAAATTCTCCATCTAATAGAAGGTAAGATCTTTTATATAATATATTGTCACACTCATGGTTCTGCCAATGCATAGGAAAGGACCATGGAGCAAGACTCCATGGAGTTCTGTTGGATACATTCTTAGTAAGATGTTTGCAAAAAAAAAATTTTGAAAAGTACGACTTTATAAGTGTATGAAGATGGTTTAAATGAAGTCTTTGAATACTGAAAGAGATGGAGTTCCAGTTGATCTTGTCTTTTCCACTGTTACATCAAGAAAGTTGCTAGCCAAAGTGATTTCATAAAAATACCCAAAGATTGCAGGCCACTGACAACAAAAGGGGTTGCTTTTAACAAACTGACAATAAGTCTTCATTGCTAAAGACAGGGCTGACACAAAACACTGTATATCAAAAGGGCAAACTGGTGCCTGCAAGAACATTGACTCTTATATTCCAGTGTCCTCATTAGGGAAGATGCTTTGAAAGGTACACAAAGTAAAATATATACACAGAACCAACCAAAAAGATGTTGATCTATAATTTTTCCTTTCAGCAAAATATGCTTAGGGCAATGATGTCATGAATTTACTGGGAATAACCAATCAATGTCTAATTTGACTTGAATACCAAAAGCACTCTGGTTAAATGTTATATATCTATATACACAAGTGTGTGTGGACATGAGTTAGGGTTACACCTGCCACAGTGTTTGATTGCTGGAATTATGCCAGCAGCACTTCCATGTTTTATGTCTATAAAGTCAAGCAATGTAATCACACTTTGTATATCTCAACAACATAATTTATATTCTGGAAAACATCTTTTGATTGTCTTTCCATTTACACTAACACAACATTAACATCCTAAGAACTACATACATGCATAAATTTTTTTTTCTGTAGAGAACAAAAGGAAATTATGGTCAAAAATAAGCTCTAGGCCGGGCATGGTTGCATACACCTTTAATCCCAGCACTTGGGAGGCAGAAGCAGGCAAATTTCTGATTTAGAGGCCAGCCTGGTCTACAAAGTGAGTTCCAGGACAGCCAGGGAAGAACAGGATACAGAGGAACCCTATCTTGAAAAACCAAAATAAATGAATAAATAAATAAATGAAAATAAGCTCTAGGGTATAAAACCAGAGTTTGCTCTTCAGTGCAAGAGAAGTACACTTTTTTGTTTGTTTGTTTGTTTCTTTATTTGTTTTTTTACCAGAAGTGAAGGAATGGATGTAGTAAGCAGCTTGGTGACCTGTGGTAGTTGTTGTGCCACACCACACCTGAAAGTCCCAGACTATTAAATTGTCCCAGACAACAATCCTAGGTTATTGTTTCTCCATGAGAACAAACCATCCTTGGGGGACATAGGACATGTACCTTACAGCTTGGTGTCCTCTACACTGTATGCTTGATCCTCCTCTAGGCCCTTATTTTTAGAATCCAACTTTAAGAAAGAAACACATGTACTTTGCAAAAGACTTTTGAGGTAGTCACACCTTCATCTTCATTGTGCACAGAGGACTAAGACAATTATTATCAAGAAATTTCTTTCCAAAATTATACTTAATTAATCCTAAAATAAACAACCCTGGGATCAGAATCTTGAAGTTTCACTCAGCCTCAACCACTGAGTCTACAGGGAAAATTTAGAGTTTACTTGCCAGTTTTAATAACTCAGAAATTCCTTAGTTTACTCAAACTCAGAACAGGAGCTGATTCTTTGAAAAAATCAACAAGATAGATAAACCCTTAGTGAGAATAACAAGACACCACAGAGACAGTAACCAAATTAACAAAATCAGAAACGAAAAGGGAGACATAACAACAGAAACCAAAGAAATCCAAAAAAAATCATTCTACTATAAAATCCTATAGTCAACAAAACTGGAAAACCTGGATGAAATGGACAATTTTCTTGAGAGATACCAGGTACCAAAGTTAAATCAGGATCACATAAGCAATCCCATAACCCCTAAAGAAATAAAAGCAGTCATTAAAAGTCTCCCAACCAAAAAAAAAGCCCAGGTCCAGATGTGCTTAGTGCAGAATTTCTAACAGACCTTCAAAGAAGACCTAATTCCAGTTCTCCTCAAACTATTCAACTAAATAGAAACAGAAGGTACTTTACCCAATTCATTCTACGAGGCCACAATTACTCTGATACCTAAACCACATAAAGACCCAACAAAGATAGAGAACTTCAAACCAATTTCCCTTAAGAATATCAACTCAAAAATACTCAATAAAATTCTCACTAAAAGAATCCAAAACAATCATCCATCATGATCAAGTAGGCTTGATTCCAGGGATGCAGGGATGGTTTAATATACAGAAATTTATCAATATAATCCACTTCATAAACAAACACAAAGACAAAAACTACATGATCATCTTGTTAGATGCTGAGAAAGCATTTGACAAAATCCAACACCCATTCATGGTAAAAGGCTTGGGAAGATCAGGAATTCAAGGCCCATACCTAAACATAATAAAAGCAATATACTGCAAACCAGTAGCCAACATCAAAGTAAATGGAGAGAAGCTGGAACCAATCCCACTAAAATTAGAGACTAGACAAGGCACTTTCTCCCTACCCATTCAATGTATTACCAGAAGTCCTAGCCAGAGCAATTAGACAACAAAAGAAGGTCAAGGGGATACAAATTGGAAAAGGACGTAGTCAAAATATCACTTTTTGCAGATGATATGATGGGTGTATATATAAGTGATCCTAAAAATTCCACCAGAGAACTCCTAAACCTGATAAACAGCTTCAGTGCAGTAGCTGAATATAAAATTAACTCAAACAAGTCAATGGCCTTTCTCTACACAAAGGCTAAACAGGCTGAGAAAGAAATTAGGAAAACAACACGCTTCACAATAGTCACAAATAATATAAAATACCTTGGTGTGACTCTAACTAAGGAAGCGAAAGATCTGTATAAGAACTTCAAATCTCTGAGGAAAGAAATCAAAGAAGATCTCAGAAGATGGAAAGATCTCCCATGTTCATGGATTGGCAGGATCAATATAGTAAAAATGGCTATCTTACCAAAAGCAATCTACAGATTCAATGGAATCCCCATCAAAATTCCAACTCAGTTCTTCAACGAATTAGAATGGGCAATTTGCAAATTCATCTGGAATAACAAAAAAACAAGGATAGCAGAAATTCTTCTCAATGGTAAAAGAACCTCTGGTGGAATCACCATGCCTGACCTAAAGCGTTACTACAGAGCAATTGTGATAAAAACTGGATGGTCCTGGTACAGCGACAGACAGGGAAATCAATGAAATAGAATTGAAGACCCAGAATATGAACCCACACTACCAATGGTCACTTGATCTTTGACAAGGGAGCTAAAACCATCCAGTGGAAAAAAGACAGCATTTTGAACAAATGGTGCCGGCACAACTGGTGGTTATCATGTAGAAGAATACGAATTAATCCATTCTTATCTCCTTGTACAAAGCTCAAGTCTAAGTGGATCAAAGACCTCCACAAAAGACCAGAGACACTGAAATTAAGAGGAGAAAGTAGGGAAAAGCCTCGAAGATATGGGCACAGGGGGAAAATTCCTAAACAGATCAGCAATGGCTTGTGCTGTAAGATCAAGAATTAACAAATGGGACCTTATAAAATTGCAAAGCTGGGCTGGTGAGATGGCTCAGTGGTTAAGAGCACCGACTGCTCTTCTGAAGGTCCTGAGTTCAAATCCCAGCAACCACATGGTGGCTCACAACCACCCGTAACAAGATCTGATGCCCTCTTCCGGAGTGTCTGAAGACAGCTACAGTGTACTCACATATAATAAAATAAAATAAAAAAATCTTTAAAAATAAAAATTGCAAAGCTTCTTTTCCAATAAGTCAAAAAGACCAGCAACAG